>NW_026852732.1:0-12006 GCF_026571515.1 Ruditapes philippinarum | reverse complement strand
TAATTTCACACTTTTTCAATGACGAAACTACTTTTTTTAAGATTTTCCCCATGTGGTACCTCAATTTTATTTTTTCTGACTATTCCGACAATGTCAGGCTGTTTAAAAAAAAAGCAAAAGTGAAATTGATAAATAACTTATATGTCAAAAGTAATAAAAAGAAGAAAACTTACAGTATGTTACTTCTATTCATTCAAAATACCAATCACCAAATATCGTCTATTTAATTTTTTGTTTCATTTTTACAGTCTGAAAAATCATTCCTTCCACATGCAAAACTGCTCTTGGTGACATTTGGGAATATTTAAGTATCCTACGAGCAATAACTGTCGTATGCTTTATGAAAACTTGAAAAGCAATGGCAGCTTTCAGTCGTAGAATATGTAAAAAAAAAACAGCGTTCGTAAGGCTTCCAAAGTTTCCAATTTCCTATCCACTTTTTTGAATGTTTACACATGTGTCAACACTTATTTATTGTCTGTTACAATCCTCAAATAAGTTTTCTTTCTTTTAAAAAGGTGTATGACTAAGAAATCCAAATGATATCCCTCTGAATCAAACATAATTATTTTCCTCCAGTGAAATACACAACTTTAAAAATGGCGGCCGCTTACATTTAACAAAGCAAGGTCTAATATAAATTCGCAGTCAGTAACAGAAATATGGATGGAGGGTTGGACTTTTTCTCCAACTAGATTTGTTTGTTTTTATTATTTAAACAAGCGATCAAACATATGTTTTTAATAAAATGAATACTATCACCACCATTCAACGTTGATTGTGGAACTTATTTTTCAGCCCATGACTTCTTGTATTTAATGAGAAATTCGACTTTTTTTAGGCTCTCAATGGGGAAAACAGATTTTTAATATTAACGTAAATATTAAGGAAATTTCGTTTTAACTTGTTTTTAAGCATAAAATAAAAAGAAAATTTGTTTGTTTGTTGTGTAAGATGTAATTTTATTTCATCTCGTGAACTTTAAAAATAGTATTCTCACTCGTGGCTACGCCACTCGTGAGAATACTGTTTTTAAAGCCCACTCGATGAAATAAAATTTCATCTTACACACAAACAAACAAATATCCTCTATATATTCTGCACCGACAGATGAGCTGTGCGCTTTTGAAAAGTGTAGTGCGACACGCGCAAAACTGACTTATAGCATCTTGTACTGTATGAAACACAAAAAAATAATGTTTTACTTGTTGTTGTTGTTGTTGTTGTTGTTGTTGTTCTTGCTGATGTTGTTAGCTGTTGTTTTTATTTTATTTTTTTCACGCTATTGTCTATATTAACATTTTCGCAATTTATTTATTTATTTATCTATTTAATTATTTATTTATCTATTTATTTATTTATCAATTTATCAAACAATTTCATTAAGAATATGATTATATGCCAGAGAAAACCGCGAGCAGCATGCGCAAAAATCGCAGAAAGAGGAAACGAACGTCGCATAGGAACTTACCAGTTATACATTTATTAGTGGTGACCCTCCGTCTCGTGCAATTCTGAATGCCGTCTGCTGCGCTATCAAACATTGAGATGTAAAACTTTATACTACGATTATCAATACCTTTTTGGATAGTATCTGCAATAGTGTTGGTTTAAAAATGAAAACATGTGAGATAAGATTTTAAAATAAAGCTGGTTTACTTTTGCTCTCTGCAATAATAGGTGAGAATATTATGTTTTACAGTAATCAGCTATTTTGTGGGGTTAAAACTAAACAATTTTACTGGCGCAAATCCGTTTACTTGAAAGAAATCGATAAGAATAAATAACAATATAAGTAAAATAAAATAAATAAATAATAAAAAAGAAGCAACTAAGATGGATGGATGGATGGATGGATGCGCCCAGACATCTGTCCGTCCGATCCTAGAGTATAACCATTACAGAGTTAGGACTTGTGTACAACTTTACATTAAGAGACAATTGTAATTTCTTCGATAAAAAGGTGACTTGCGGGATTGAAAAAAACATCAAAGAAACAAACTCTATAATGACAATCCTCTAAAGATGCCCGTCCGTCCGTACAGCAGTCGCTCATAATTAAATAATTAGTTCATTGATTTATATCATGATTGGTAATTGATTAACAATGTGAATTACTAATTGATTAATTTATATCTTTAGGTGATTGACATTATTAATCAATAACTTCAAATAATTAATTAATTAATTGATTAATCAATCAATCATGAAATTATAAGGAAAAAAATGATCAAAATTAATTAAATATGTAAATACAGTAATACAAATAAATAAATAAATAGATAAATAAATAAATAAGTTAATTAATTAATTAATTAATTAATTAATTAATTAATAAATAATAAATAAATAAATAAAAATGGATACAATAACTCAAAATGAGTTTATTTTTAAAAGTAATACTCACTTTTAAAATCGGATCTTTCTGTGATAAATTTAGTGTCTATACCGGCGCGTAACCTAGGAAACCATTGTGCCTCCTTGAAACTTGGTGTCTGAAATTCTGGATGCGCTGCGATTCTGTTGAAAAAGTCAGAGGTACCACTTTTCTTAACTCCTGTAAAATAAAATATTGAAGAAATATAGCAAGATATTATAATCACCAACTCAGAAAAAAGATTATCAATATCTGCTGAAATTGTGTAATGGATTTTTTTCTGCAGTCCATGTAAAGTTTAAGGGATATCATAATACAAATATACAAACTTAGTACCGTATTCCCGTATATACCGGACAAGGCGCTTGAATTATTAATTTTCCACCCGACGAAATGCACTTTAAGACATTTAATTCATCTCATCTCTTCACATTGATTTAGGGTAAAAAATATAAAAATCAACGGGAAAAAACACGACATTTTTCTACATTGTGATCATGATTTCTAAAATGCGGATAGAGACAATGCTCCAACAAAAGTGAGCTTACAAAAATTGGGCTACAAACAATGTGGCCTGTCTCTACACTACCCAGTGTTGTCGATAATATTTAGTGTGTATTTTGAGTTTATTCATACTCGCCACCGGTTGCCCATATGGGCGAGTCCTCCAGAAGACTATAAGTCATTTTAGATTTTTGGAGGATAGTGCAAGATACATATACAGATAGATGCCCCAATTCCAGAATCTTCTCAAGCACTCAAAACTGGACCTCGATTTAAAGTCTCATCCGAAAGACTGAGCCGTGATTTGAGTTGGCTAGCCCGGGAATCGAACCCACAATGTCGAGCGCTCTAAAATCTGCGTGTGTCTTTTGTATTATAAAGTCGAAGTGCCTTACTGTAAGAAAGGTGCTAATGTGATTTACGCATGCGAGATCTTATAGCTCAACCTACATAAAAAATGCCGTTGGATGACGGTCTTGTGTGTTAATAACAGATACACTCTCTGATAAAATAGCTTAGGATATGACCATAAAGACATAAAAAAATAATGCAGTTTTATAGTTTGCAATCCAATGAAAATAAGAGATGTCATGTGATATGACCGAATTCGCTTAAACAACTTGACTTGTACATGGCAAATGTTGGTTAGTTTGTTTGTTTTCAGTGAACATGAAATACATAATATTGAAAAGTAAGAAAAAAAGTTAAGATATTTTCAAAAGCATAAAACAAGATTGAAAATATATATATTTAAATCTCGTTTCCATGAGAGATACATTCGATAATCACTAAAAAATGGCAGTTATATGACGTCATTACATTCTTCTATGTGCGCTCAATTTGTGCACTATATTATGTCTTTTAATGAAGAGAGACTTGTGTGATATAACGTGTATTAAACTGTTATTTTTAAGCACCTCGTCGGAAAGTATAATATAAATAATAATGTATACCTATGATGTAGAAATATGGCAGACAATGTAGTCTGCCATCTTGAAACAATGGATTGTTGACGTCACCGATGAAGCATGGATTTTTGTACCGTTGATCAAATTTAATTGGTGGCTGAAAGCAATACAACAATAACATGAATATTTATAAGATGATTGTTTTATTACTTGAAACTTGCTCTTTATAATACACATGTACTTATAAATGAAATATTGAGAAATATTGATGACACAAAATTGCGTATTTTCATTTTCCGTATTTTCAGTTTAGTGAAGCATATTTTCCGTATTTCCACTGGTGTCATGCCGGACTACTTTCTTAATACACACAATTCTAGGGAATGTTTTTAAAATTGTAATGTCAAAAAGAGGAAAATGTATAATAAACAGAAAATACAAGTTTTTTTCGATTAACAGGATTTATTTTCATCTTGTGCTATGAAAATTATCATATTTCACTGTACATAAAATAGCCTGAAGGTAGTTATGTCGTAATTTAAAAGGTACTTGTACAACCACTCATGAAATATTGATTTTCATACCACTTGATGAAAATAAATCTTGTATTCATAGAAAAAACTTGGATATCCTCTGTTTATTCAAATAGATATAAAATATTTTTCTAAACTTACGCAATATAATAATGTAACATCTTTTTACTTTCAAGTATCGTTAAAATTACGACATAATTACCTTCAGGCAATTTTATGTACATTCTTACAAGTAAGTCATTATATTAGAAACACGGTTATTAAAACAATATTTAAACGTTATATAATATGGGTGTATAAAGTTCAAACGTAACCAAATAATATCAGATATAATCAGTTTAATTGTTTTGACAACTGTATCGATAAAAATACCGTTAAAATAAGTTGTACAGTCCCTACGGCAAATATACCGATCATATATGAGTGTTGGCCCATTGGTTTAGGTGTTTGCCACTCAACCAAGAGACCGATAATGCTCTGTAACCATACTTGAGCCGCGACCATATTTCCAGTACTATGTATACATAGTTCCTGACTGCGGGTTCTAGAGCGTTAAAAAAGATCTTCACGATTTCATCACATCTGGTTTAAAAGGGGAGTGCTTTATATGTCTCCAGATCAGATGAGCCAATATTTTTTTTCTTTTTTTTTTGTAATTTATGTGGATTGGTGATGTTGTTTACAGTGTATAAATAACTGTCTTTGTTCAGTACACAATATTTTACTTTAAGTTTCAGTGTTCAAAAGTTTTATAAAAAACAAGCACGAATCTTGAGGCACGCTGCTTTAATACTATTAGTTCAAAGCATGTTGGCCGATGCACTTTTTGCTGAATATTAAAAGAAATATGCTTGTACATTGTTTATCGAAATTATGGTGGCTGATTTGTGCCATTCGGGGCGAAAAAACGAATGGCACAAATCAGCCACCATACGAAATAGATTAATTGAAGCTTTAAAAATTGCACTTACAAGACCCATGATGTCTATAATTTTCCTTGGTGTTTTATTGGTCAGTTTTAACAGTTTGTCTGCATACTCGGATTTCTTAGGTTTGCTTTTGTGCAGTTTTGATTCTTGACTTTCTTTCTTCTTTGTTCCGGCTTGTTTATCTAAAATATATGTTTTATATTAATGGAAATAACTAGAAAAATGCAACTTTCTATTGGCTAACATAACATTATATGTACTCGTTATAAACCGTGAGAAAATTGATCACTTTTGTAATAAGCTCATTTTTACCTGTTAGAAATAATAAAGTAAACCACTTTCATAATTATCTCATTACCTGACCACATGGGAATAACAAGAATGATCTATTTTATTTTTCCATTATAATGTGCAAGTAATGAACATATGAGAGCATCAATAAAGGCAATCACTATTATGATTACTAATATAACTAATTCCCTGTCCATGAGAATAACAAGAAAGTGGATCACTGTTACAAAAGCTTATGACCTGCATATTAAGAATAACAAGAAAGTGGATCACTGTTACAATCAGCTCATTGCTTGCATATTAAGAATAACAAGAAAGTGGATCACTGTTACAAAAGCTTATGACCTGCATATTAAGAATAACAAGAAAGTGGATCACTGTTACGAAAGCTTATGACCTGCATATTAAGAATAACAAGAAAGTGGATCATTGTTACGAAAGCTTATGACCTGCATATTAAGAATAACAAGAAAGTGGATCACTGTTACAAAAGCTTATGACCTGCATATTAAGAATAACAAGAAAGTGGATCACTGTTACAAAAGCTGATGATCTGCATATTAAGAATAACAAGAAAGTGGATCACTATTACAAAAGCTTATGACCTGCATATTAAGAATAAAAAAGAAAGTGGATCACTTTTACAAAAGCTTATGACCTGCATATTAAGAATAACAAGAAAGTGGATCACTTTTACAAAAATTGATGACCTGCATATTAAGAATAACAATAAAGTGGATCACGGTTACAAAAGCTTATGACCTGGATATTAAGAATAAAAAGAAAGTGGATCACGGTTACAAAAGCTTATGGTCTGTATATTAAGAATAACAAGAAAGTGGATCACTATTACAATCAGCTCATTGCTTGCATATTAAGAATAACAAGAAAGTGGATCACTATTACAAAAGCTTATGACCTGTATATTAAGAATAAAAAGAAAGTGGATCACTATTACAATCAGCTCATTGTTTGCATATTAAGAATAAAAAGAAAGTGGATCACTGTTACGAAAGCTTATGACCTGCATATTAAGAATAACAAGAAAGTGGATCACTATTACAATCAGCTCATTGGTTGCATATTAAGAATAACAAGAAAGTGGATCACTGTTACGAAAGCTTATGGTCTGTATATTAAGAATAACAAGAAAGTGGATCACTATTACAATCAGCTCATTGCTTGCATATTAAGAATAACAAGAAAGTGGATCACGGTTACAAAAGCTTATGACCTGTATATTAAGAATAAAAAGAAAGTGGATCACTATTACAATCAGCTCATTGGTTGCATATTCAGAATAACAAGAAAGTGGATCACTGTTACGAAAGCTTATGGTCTGTATATTAAGAATAACAAGAAAGTGGATCACTATTACAATCAGCTCATTGCTTGCATATTCAGAATAACAAGAAAGTGGATCACTATTACAAAAGCTTATGACCTGTATATTAAGAATAACAAGAAAGTGGATCACTATTACAAAAGCTTATGACCTGTATATTAAGAATAAAAAGAAAGTGGATAACCATTACAATCAGCTCATTGCTTGCATATTAAGAATAACAAGAAAGTGGATCACTATTACAAAAGCTTATGACCTGTATATTAAGAATAAAAAGAAAGTGGATAACCATTACAATCAGCTCATTGCTAGCATATTAAGAATAACAAGAAAGTGGATCAGTGTTACAAAAGCTTATGATCTGCATATTTAGAATAAAAAGAAAGTGGATAACCATTACAATCAGCTCATTGCTTGCATATTTAAATAACAAAAATTGAATTACTATTATAATTAGCTCATTTTTCTGACATGTGAATAATAATAATAAAGTAAACCACTATTTAAATAAGCTGGATCACTATTATTATTAGCTCATTACCTGCAGACGAGAATACCAAAAATGTAGATCAAAATTTTGATTAGCTTTTTATTGCGTGTGAGAATAAATGGATCATCATTATATTTAGTTCGTTAAATGCACATGAGAACGGTAACAAAGTGGATCACTATTCTAATAAGCTCATTGCTTGCACATGAGAATAACAAGAAAGTTGGTCACTGTTATACTTGGCTCATTGCCTGAACATGAGAATAATTATAAAGTCGATCACAGGGACTTGCACATGAGGTTAACTTAACTTGCACATGAGTACTTGCACATGAGTACTTGCACATGAGGTTAACAAGAATGATCCACTTTATTTCTTTTCTCATGTTGCAAGTAATGAGTACAGGAGAATAACAATAAATGGAATCATAATTATCTAAAAATACTAGCTCACCTGCATATGAGCATATACAATAAAGTGGATCACTGTTATAATTAGCTGACTACTTTCATATGAGAATATACAGTGAAGCATATTACTCAAATCATCTTAGCCAAGATTTAAAAAATCAGCTATTCAGTCCACTACCCCACTATTATGTTCATTTTAGAAACAACCATCGGTGGTCTTTATTGCATCTTCGGTTATGTACGGAATATATACCGCGGGTAACCGACGGTGCATTAGTTGTAGAATTTTATTGTCTACATTTTAGAGATAACAAAAAAAAACCACAACATTTCAAGCATATAATCGTAGTTAACCGGGCCTTATGTAATGGGTCTCCAAGGGCCTAGCTTATCACCAATATGTCAGTAAGAAATCAAATTTAGACATGCCGCTTTATACAACTTTTAAAGTAACATACATATAAAAAAATTTATAACAGTGCTGCAAAAGTGTCTTAAGGTACCTTTATACAAATGTACTATAACAGTTATTTAGATGTTACATAAATGCGTTAACAGCGATAAAAGTATAGATACACCCCCACCCCGCTTAGCGAATGCATGTTTAATGTTTTATTTAAGTGTCATCTTTGTACAATTCATAAAGTAAATACATAAAATTTATACATATATATATTGCTCGTAGCAATTCTAAAATAGAATTGTAAAAGACTAGTAAGCATTATTTTTTACAAATTTGTAAACCATTTCTTTTAAATAAAGGCTAGATATTCGTTACTAGTCCAGCAGCCACTTGATTACATTACCACGTTGAGATGATATTAATTGTTGCATGTTTGTGTAAAAAAAATAAATGTGTCAGGTAAATAGTTAATTTTTTTAACATACCTTTTATCTTATCATGATTAACAAGATTGTTCTTTTTAAGTTTAGTACTGGCATTACTATAAGCCACGGTTTTTGAAATATGCATACCACTAGTTTTACTTTGAGTTGGATTCCCTTGAAATGAGTTATAACTATCTATAATTACATAGTTGATCGCGAAAAATAAAGAAATTAGACATAGCCATATTAGAATTCGTGGTAACTTCTTCAAAAACGTTACAGCCATTGTTTCCATGGAACCAAATCGCGATTTTCACTTGCACTAAAACCTATATTATATTTTTTGTCAGTTTTGTCTTATTCGCATATTTTCTCGGATATTGCTTTTTAGTATATACATGTATGTCACTTCTTTCCCCTTTATTACGTCTTTTTCTATTCTTCTCCACTTAGAATTTGTTGTGTTATTTAAAGGCAGTGTTAATTCCACGTTCCTATAAAAACTTTTTTTTTATATAACTGAATCACTAAATTTAACATTCGCGAATATTCTTTATAAAGTCACTGTCTGTTAGTGTTTACTTTTCAATAGACTCTCTTGTACATTTAATGCTTTTATCCCTTCTTCGTTTTTTTTTCTTTATAAAATACCAAAATTATGTATGTTACTCCATGTAAATCAATATATTTTAACAAGAAAAGCAGATCTTCCCAATTTATTACTTTCACGTATAAGTACTCCCTCTGGCGTTTGTTTTTTAAAACTGACAATAATTCAATTTCAAAGTTAACAATCTTTTATCCCTTCAAGCGACATTTTGTAAATTTAACACTTATTGTCTTGTAATTGAAATGTAATTATTACTACATGTACCTAGTTGTAGAATTAAAACCTGTCGCTTAAGAAAGTGTGTAAATATTGATTACAAATCGATAGCGTTTAAAATAAGTTGGTTAGGTATTTTTTTAACGGATAATAAGCGAATTTTTAAGATTTAAAATTAAGTTAAATTTGATATTTCAAACATAGAAAGGTATATACGCTATAACGTGTATAAAACTTATTTCAAAAGATCTTTATTTTCAGACTTATATATCCTTCTGTTTGCTTAACCCAGAGACTATACATTCTAAAAGTTTGAGGTCAGTGGTTGTTATCAAACTTTTAAAATGTATAAAGACAAAATAAAATGAGTATGTATAGATGGTTTTAGTACATTGATAAGGAGACAACCATTTAGGATTTAGTACAGTCATGAGATTTCATTCTTCCATTTTAATATTAATTAACAACCCTAATGTAATTAATCATACAGTTATGTTGTCGGTATAATATATTAGTACAATTTAATTATTCAATGCTTGGAATATGCTGTTTTACTTGTAAATTTCTAAGAGATATTAATTATGATGTGTTTATATTGACATGTAAATGTGTATAATTATGTAACTAAGGGAGGTAAATCTACAGTAGATATTATAGATCTCTGTAGACTGAGGAGTTGCCCCGCTTATAAACTATAACAGTCTGTTATAGTTCTTAAAAGAATGGCTATACAATTAACTGTATGTATATTGTTTTAATTGTATATGTATGTATAGATCAGAATATAATAAAATAATAAATAATAATAATATATAGAGAATACATGGTTGTTTTCGGAATAGAGAAGGTTTATCCGGTGAGCGAGCGAGCTTATTAGCGAGCCAAAATTCATTTATATAACCAGAGCCTGTAAGCGAGGGGTGGTTAAATTGTTGCAAACAACCGTTTATACGGCCATATAAAATGTCAGACATTTTTATAACGAATTTAAAATACAGAAGAATTACTTTATTTGAGGAAAAACAAAAATTAGTTTGATCGACAGCAAACGTGTATAAATCATATATACTTCAGAATTATTTAATGGAATGCGACATTACAAACTTGAAGTATTATAAATGAGTAACATACATGTCAGATCATAACATAAAAGAGATTATCATATGTAACTTCAATAAATACCATAAAGATATCAAGTAAAAAGCAAAGCTTTTATTGCACAATGCTTAATTTTTTCGCTCTCAAGTTGAGTTGAATATATACCTTGTGATACCTTGTGATGTTTGGGAAACTTTATTAGTCCCCTAACGGACTATCATTCCCCTCGAGTTCCGTTTTCAGTGTCGCCCCGCTTCCGGTATTGGTCTTAAATTTTAAAAAATTATATTTTTCCTTTTTTAAAATTCTTTTTCCCCATTGCCATTTTTAAATCTAATTGAAAATTTGAACTCATTTAAAATTCTTTGTAAAAACTTTTTTCCCCGGGGAAAGTTATCCATTCTTTTTAACGACTGTCTTAAAAAGTAAAGGGAAATATTAAAAAATTTTTTCAAGAGTTTTAAACCTTTTAAAGGGGTAAAATTGCCCAAAAATTAATGAAAGAAAAATGTTTAAAAAAAATTTTAAAAAACCACTTATATTTTTAAAAAACCCCCCCCCCCTCTTTCAAAATTGATCCTATATCCCTACCAATATTTATAAAAAATTTCCCCTTAGGGTCACGTGGAATTAAATTGATTATATTTGAAAAATTAAAAAAACAATTATGGCAAAAATTTTATGAAATTTTAAACTTTTACCTGTGCACTAAACCATTTACATTTTAAAGATAGGCATAAAATGCCATTTTAAAAAATAAATAAAAAACATTAAAAAAAAGCTTTTGGGTTTGTATGCCAAATTTTTTTTTAAAAAATCATGTGAAGTTTTAAAAGAGTATATCATTTTTGAGATTTTTGATTTTTCGGAATTTAAAAAAAGGGAAAATTTTGGGAAAGGGAAAGATAAGAAATCCGGATTAGTAAACCCCAATTAATTCCGAGAAAATTTAAGTTTTAATCCAAAACCCCCAGAGACAAGGGGTTTCCTTTTAAAAATTGGAGAAAAATTTTTGATTTTAATTTTAATCCGAATTAATCCAAAATAAGTAGATAATGTAATCTCCTGAGAAAATTTGGTTTTTTTTGAAATTTAAATGTTTAATTTGCAAACCCTTTTTGGAAAAAAGGGTTTTTTTGGGAAACTAAAAAAATTTGCTAATCACCCGGGGACAAGGGTTCTTTTAAAAATTTGAATGAAAATGCTAATCCCGGGGAACCAAGGGTTTCTTTTGTTAAAAATTTGGGAACCCACCCCAATTAATGATTACAAGAAAGCGCAAGGGAATAAAATGAAATGAATGTAAATGTAAAAATAGGGGTATTGAGAAATTAAACAATTAGTTTGGATTTGTTTTAAGCTTCACTTCCCAAAAAGGTGCGGGGCCTTTTTTTAAAAGAGCAAAGAAAGCATAATAGAAAGAGTGCCCCCAACGAAAAACGAAAAAAATAAATAATGTATGGGGT
>NW_026852731.1:0-20938 GCF_026571515.1 Ruditapes philippinarum | reverse complement strand
TGTTCAGTCAGATATTTAAAATTTAAGGCCCTAAAAGTAAAAATAATAAAACATTAATATTTTTTAAACCCAAAAATTTTTAATATTTATTATGTAAATTGGCAGCGGGGTTTTTTTTGGGGGCTTCATTTCTTTATTTAAAAAAAAGGAGTAAAAATAAAAAAATTTTTTAAACCCACGGGTTCTTTTCCCCTTGTTTACTAATTGTGTTCTTTTAAAAATCATTGATTTTCAATGAAAAGGTTAATGAAAAACATTGTAGGTTATTAGTCCCATGCTTGTTTTAACGAAAAATATATATTTTGGGGAAAAAAAGAATGAAATTTTAGAAAATTTCGCAAAAAATTGTTTTTTAAACATTTTTTTGTTTTTTTTTATAATATTTTTTTGGCAAGAAAAAATTCCTCTTTTCCTTGCCCCTCATTAATACTTGCTAGTGTTGGGTTACCCCGAGGGTTTTTTTCAATTTGGTATCTTACCTTTTGCGCAGGAAATGTATCGGAAAAAAATTATATGTTTACACTTATCAGAAAATGCTGAAAGGCCTTTGTTGCCATCTTGTGAAAACAATTTCTTTTTTAAATTTGAAAAGATCTACCCTGGAGTAAAAAAACCTAGATTTTCAAGGGAAATATTTTGAAAGAAACTTTATTCAAAGGTTTTAAAACTGTAAAATTCCCTGGGAACAAAAATTTAAAAAAGTGTTTTTGAGGTTAATGAAAAAAAATGATTTGTTAAGGGTCCCCTGATAAAAAGTAAAATATAAAAAAAAATTTTTGCATATATGCTAAACCTTTTAAAATAAAAAATTAAACCCCAAAAAAAAAGAAAAAAAATGTTACATCAAAATGTTTTGCACGCTTTTTAACCCCCTTGAAAAAAAAGCGTTGAATGTTTTCCCAGTACTTATAATTTGTTTGTGGATCAAAATAAATGCACTGATACAAAAAGAAATTTAAAAAAGTTTCTTCTTTGAAGAATGTCCATGGTATAGGTAAAAACGTACATTTTTATTTGGTATGTTATTATATTTCGTAATTATATTAATTTATATTTTTCAAAAAGAAAGTAAAAAAATACAAAAAAATGTTTAATCGTTGGTTTTTTCCGTCTATGTTGAAAAAATTTTAATGTAAAAATTTCCCGGTTAAGCAAAAACTAAAATCAATCGTTAAAGTGCAGTAAAAAATTTTTTTAATGAGTGCAAAACGGTTTGCAGCGAGTTGAAAAGAAAAATTTCCAGCTTTCATCTGTTTTTAAATTAAAATCATTTTTCTTTCTCGGTACATATGAGGATGTGTCGGTTAAAAAACTGAAAAAAAAATAAAAACTCTTTTAGTTTAAATTTGTTAAAACTCACTCGCTTAAATACTTATTTAATGCATTGTTGTAAACGTTATATGTTTTTTCTTTAAAAAAATTTTAACATGAATTTTTTTTTCATGATTTTTATTCCTGAGGTTTTTCAATTTTGGGGGAAATAAAAATTTTTCATTAAGGAAATTTTAAAAATTATTTTAAAGATTTTGTTAATTTTTGATGGTATGCAGCTATGTTTTGCCGAAACCCCCCGGGGGGAATAGCCAAGAATGTGAAATTAAAAACATGTTTGGAAAAGTAAAGGTAAATAAAAAAAAAGTGAAAAAATTATTTAATTTTTTTCAAAAGTTCCTCCCGGTTTATGTTCCTTTATTGAAATTACACAAAAACCCACAAGTTTTGCCCCTTCACTTTATATTATGATTTTAAAAGTTAAAATGCTGAAAAAAAGATGAAAAAACCGTTTTGTTACCTAATCTTGGTTTTAGTGTCTTTCGTTTTAAAAAAAAGTAGCATTATTTGAATGTCTTTGAAATCGCTACAAAAAAAAAAACCAAAAAATTTTTATTTTTCTAAAAATTACATTGGAAATATCGAAAATAAAAAAAATAAAACAAAGTAAAGTTTCCTGTTACTTAGATATAGTTTAAAAAATGTATTTTATCGAAAAAATTTGATAGGGTCAAAGGTCACTAAATTGAAAAATTCAAAAAACCTATACGGTTGGTCGAATAAGCAGCCCCCCCCATTGTGTACCTTGCAAATAGCTTATTAGAAAAACATGAATCGAGATCTACAAAAATACACTCGGGTTTTTGAAACAAAGACTGGAACCCAAATGCAAAAATAAAACGTAAGTTAAAGAAAAAACTTTTAAGAATTAGTTTACACTGTTTTAAAAATTTCAATTTATGTCTGAAATCTAAAGAGGCGTATATCCAACTATGCGATTAATAAATTTTTAAGATTAAATTAATACTTTAGTGCATAACTTTATGTCTTTGTCATGACGAATAATAATGCAATAATAATTGTTATGAACACACAAATAATGAATCATTTTATGTTGTTATTAATTTGTTTGCCGATAAGCAGACGTTAATGGGAATGTATCAGACTTTACCATTTTAATAGGTGGCGAATAAACTTATAATAATAGAATGTGCAAAGTAGTTAAAATTTTAACCACAATGTACTCTTATGTGCATAGACAGGAGTGTCCCTTTACAGGAAATTAAGACAAATAACCATGAAACCATTTGGATCTATAATGTCTGACAACTTTTCATATTATAGTTACTTTGCTATAATGTTTTATCGTGTTCGTATTTAAGACTTACACTTTAAACTTTGTTTGAATTTGTGTATACTTCAGTCTTAATATTAAGCCTTATTTTTAAAAGACAAAATTTGTAATATATTAATGAAAGCCAGATGCGTTCTAGCATTTTCATCGTCAACTAAATCTCAAAGTCACAATATTACAAGATATTGTTGAAATATAGATATACTCTATAAAAAGAAGTTACAGGAAAGAGAGTGCAAACATGAAAAATTATCCACGATATCAGTTTTATCTCAAACGGCATACAATAGCACACCGTAAACACAACGAACGCTGCACTCCCACCTGCATTGAAATACAACCTCTTTAAACACAACTGTGGCAGAGAATGGAGGTATACTTAAGGTGTCTAATATTTGTGTTTATTTGTGTCTGTCCTGTGTGGGTGAAAGAACCAAATCCCATACATATTTATACTTAATGATTTTTGTGTTATAGTGGGGCGGGAAATAAGGTCTCTTCTGTCAAAATAGTGCAAATTGTGATACAAGCATGAAACTTTCAGGAAATCATCTTTAGACCATGTAGATTTCAAAAGTGAAGTGGGCCTAAAAATATCTCTGCTCATTCAAGATGGCCGCCATTTTCAAGATGGCCGCCATATAAATTTGATGTACACAATAGCTCATTCATTCTAATTTTTTTGTACAGACCTGAAACTTACACCAAAGCATGCATATAGTTTCCCCTTTTCAAAAATTTAAATCTTTAAGCAATTTCTCTTGCATATTTCTTCAGAATCCAAGATGGCGTCCAATATGGCTGCCAATTTTAATGAAAACTGATATATCTCTTTTGTAGTATAATTTTTTGCACACGGTATGCGTATTTCCATTTAAAATTGTGAAATATATTAGAAAAAAAATCAAATTTTAGGTTAACCACATTGTTAGTCATGTTTTTAGTTTTTTTATACAAAAAAATCTTTAAAAAAATCAAAGAAAAAGTGCCATTTTTTCCATTTTTCTCTAACATGGTTTTCTAGGTCTATGTACAAAATTCCAAAAGTTACATAGTTTCTTAAAGTGTATTTGATATTCAATCAACACTATGTTTTATTGTATAATTGTAACAAAAACAAACAAAAATATGAAGGTTTATACTTATTAAAAGTGGGTGGGGTAATTTATCAGACAATTGTAGTACAAAATAACGTTTTTAAGAATTTTAATGCAAATATTCACTGTAAAAGTATTTTATTGTATTAAGGTAGTTTTTGTTTAACTTCAGGTCTAGAGGGTGTACTAAAAATATCAATAAATGCAGAAACAATCATATGTATACATTCAGTTATTAAATGTGTTTGCATGGTATAAGTTGTTTCAATAGTCATAATATAACTTGATAATTGTACAGAAAGAAAGACGAACCGTATGTTAGATAAAATCATGCCTGTACCTTAGTAAAATGTTGTCTATTTATGAATACAATTATTTCCTGCACAATTTAGTCTTGCTAAAAGCTTGTAACAGAATGATTCAAAGTTATATTTACTTGCACATCATTGTAACCAAGTACGTATAATTGAATTAGTACCGTCCATTTCTAATAACTTATGTAGACATGATATTTACAAAAGAAACAAAAATTTAGGCGACTGATACATCATAATTATTATCTAATGACTAGGTGTGCTAAAATAGGAATTAATAAAACCGCTTGACCCACATAACAAACATAGCTTATACTTTGGAATATAAACTAAATGTATTCCTACTTTATTTTTCCCATAAAACAAGAGAGCATTGTTGACCCTAGATCACGCGCCTAAGACCCACTGCTGGAAAAGGTCTATAATTTTTTTATACTGAAGAATGCTAAAATCATATAAGGAGTATCTTTTTTTCACTAGTCATGATTTATAAACTATTTGAAAAGAATCATGTCCAATAACTAGGCTCTCAGAACTACAAGAAAACTCATATAACTATATTCCAATAAGAGTCCATGTAAACTAAGTGATTTTGACCCTATGCCAATAGTTTATAATCTTTATATAGCATCACAATGTTATGATATACGATATTTTCTCTTCTCTGTGCACATAGTTTCGGAGAAGAATTTTAATATATAAGTCAATGTAAACTAAGTGACAGGGAAAGCCATTTTGGACTGCAGGAACATGATTTAAAGGCCCTCACGAGGAACACAGTTTTTAAAGACTTGTGTAGGGAATCGCATTGAGATTGTTTTGTTGTTGTTGTTATTAAAAAAATATTAAACAAACAAACTGTAATGCCTAGAGCTTAGATAGTCAAAATATAACCTTGCCAAGTAAAGAAGACCTCTTTAAAAGTTACATAAAACACTTTTGGATCATTAAGTGTACATGCAATAAAAAAAATCTTCTCAAAAGTCAAAATGCATAGAGCACAGGTACTAAGCTGGCATGTAGCACCACCCTAAATTGGGTCTTTATTAACACATTTAATGAATCATGCTCATAGAGCCACCTGGGTTCACATACTTGTATAGGAAAACATTAAAAACATCTAGTGTTAAACTTCATTGACTTGAAATAAGATATTTGGGATGTAGACTGATATAACATGCATAAATTTGTATGATGCTACTGCAGTCTAAAATGGTTTTGCAATGGTATCACTTAATTTACAAAGACTACTGTAATAAATCTGTTTTCTCTTAACCTACAGTATCCGACTCATATACATTAACCATGTATCATCATAATTATGTTATAATAATGATATATCATAGACAACATGGTCCAAATTTACCAAACACAAAAGGTCACTAAGTTTATATGGACTCGTATATAGATATGGTTATTAAAGTCCTCTCGTGTGAAATAAAAAATTTAAAGCAGATATTGAGCATGTTTCTTTAAAAGCAACCGGATTCAATTATGACACAAATCATGTGTGTTATGACATAATTTACACTCCCAAAATGATCTTGTTACCCCTTTTCCAACAATAATCTTAGGTGAGTGATCCAGGGTCATCATTACCCTCTTATTGAAAGAAAAAAATAAGATATGATTACTTTAGGAAATACTACTACACTTAGTTTGTATCGTAACTTTTCAAAAAGTTGCATGCAGGCCAGGCCATATCATTGATATATATGTTTTACATCACATACATTTTGTTGGCTTTTAAGCCATGTTTATATTATAAATATAAAATTGTGGAGGAGTCAAAAATATGCGTTTATGGACTACCTTTATACCTTACATTCAAGTACATGGTTGCTATTTTAAGCACGTTTAGTTGATTTATTGTCTTCTTATATGTCTTTACAATTAACAATTAATATATGATATAAAATATATTGAAACAAGAATTATCATGCAACCAAATTTAATAACTGAATGTATGAACATGTTTGTATGTGCATTTCTTGCTCACCCACCAAATGGCCCGAAGGAAGACACAAATACTTTCATCCAATAAAAAGTACTTTTTAAGTTGGAACATTTGCATAAGAATTCACAGAAAAGTAAAAAGGCAAAGAAATAGAATGAACTTAGTTATGTAGATTTTCTGTTGTTTTTTCTTTCACAATTATCATATAAAATTACCCACCCACTTTCACAAAATATAAAACCTACAGATTTAATGCTTTTCTTACATTCTTTACAATAAACACATGATATTAATGGAATGTCAAATACAGTTTAAGATATAAAGTAACTTTTTTAACTTTCTACATTACTTTAGAAATTTAAAAATCAAATTTGAAAAATATGAAAAAAATGGATTTTTTAAAGATAGTTTTAGACAAGAACTTTTAAAATGTTTACTTTTATTGAGATTAACATATAATTTGATTATCTCTGAAATGTTTAAACACTTTTTTTATCATAATAAACATAATTTGTGCAACAAATTATACTATAAAAATGATATAACAGTTTTGCACAAAATCGACGGCCATATTGGACGCCATCTTCGATTTGAAAGAAGTATGAAAGAGAAATTTTGTGAGATTTAAATTTTTGAAAAGGAGATATTATATGCATGCTTTTGGTGTTAGTTAAAGGTCTGTACAAAAAATTGGAATGAATGAGCTAGAATGTACGTCAAATTTATATGGCGGCCATTTTGAAAATGGCGGCCACCTTGAATGAGCAGAGATATTTTAGGGCCCACTTCGCTTTTGAAATCTACATGGTCTAAAGATGATTTCCTGAAAGTTTCATGCTTGTATCACAATTTGCACTATTTTCTCAATTTCCCGTCCCACTATTACGAATATGAAATAATATATAATACAAACTTTAAAAAATAAAGATGTGTTTCCTCTGCTTATTTTATAACAATTTTCAAGGTTAACAAGGTACAAAAGAGAAAAAAAAGTTACAAACAGTTTTCTCGAATGTTTGTTTTACAACTTACATAAGAAATAATGTTTTGCACATTTTTAGTTGAAAAATCATGCAAATAATTATACCTTTTGCTGTCATTATTATCGCTGATTATATTGTGAAATTTTATGGAAACAGGAAAAAAACATAACGCATTTGAATAGAAACATCACAAAAAAAATGTTATATTAGATTTATTAAATTTGATAATATTAGAAACAAAATTGCTAAGGCAGCACACACATATTAATTATCAGCTGGTGATATGTTTGGTGTCATTAAATTCTTGCAGTAAAATCAATTTGCAGGATTTCGTAACCAACTTAATAGTTAAAACTTGTCTAATGCAGCGCACTTTCGTATATAATCCGGAGCAGCTCTTGTCTCTCTCTGCCGATTTCGTAAAACCTATATTTGGTAACATTTTGTGACGCAATGGGACGTATTGCAGTAAAACTCTTTCTTTTTGACTGTTCGTATAGTGTGGCTTGCTAGGGTGCCTTAACTTTGAAGTATTGTATAGTTCTGATATGTTTATACTTGTAGTCGTTGGAATCTGCTAAGATTAATAAGCACTAAATGGCAGTGACAAATAGATAAACTATGTTTTGAATTTTTTTAAAACTGTTCCATAAGATATAAAATAAAAAACTCATCCACATGTAAAACATTTTCAAACATATTGTTAAATAGGGCCGAACAACTTTTTTATTTAAGCATATCCCATTTAGCTACTGGAAAATATCTAAAAACAATCATTTAAATAATTTATTTTATAGCAACTTCACATACATTTTCAAACATGTGACAACATTATTTCTATTTCTTGACAGCCATATCATAATTAAGAATAATAATGATGATAATTTTGAAGAAACTGAATTCATTAACATTTTGCGCATTGTATTAACACTCTTCATATCCTTTATTTTTGAAGCATAAATATAACCAAACGAGCACAAAAATGTCAATTCAAACTAAGTCAAACAAATATCATCGCGTGATTCATGAAATACACGCTCTTTATTTTTGTTTTCATATAATAAGATATTTGTTTCATATTACTCTATATTTGCATGCCAAAATAAATAATGACACCATTGACGTAATTTCTCAATAATTCTTTAATCAATCTCTACTGTTAGAACATTCTTAAAACAATAATATGTTCTTTCTCCAAGATTTAAAGAAAGCATTTAAGCGATAAACGTCAGAAATTTATATTTTTCTCATGCCAATCAAACATAAATGTTATGTCATGTGATAGCAGTTTCTAAGTACAGGAAACTCTAATGTTCTTCACGTTGAACTTATGAACTATATATTTCACTATTAAAGTTGACGTATAATTCATTTTACTTGAAAAATATATCGAAGAAATTATGAAATTTATCTGACTGCCCAGAATATGTTTTATTCGGTATATATCAAAAATTATATACCAAAATATACAGTATCTACCGAAATACAGCTATTATAATCTATTTGAAAAGTACCTCATACTGACAAATTTAATTTTTTTGCCATTCATCCGTACTCCTCATTATCATAATACCTCATTTAACAAACAAAATTAGTGACGACATCATTTTGCCTATATATGAAAAATATTTTATTTTTAATATAACCATGTCATGTTTTTTTTTATTTTGGTGTCTTTTATTATTTTTTTCAATAACTAGTCTGTCAGGTAAAGAAGGCAGATTGTAAATTTTAATACTTTATAACAAACCAATAAAAGTTGGACATATACTTTTGCATTTAATATTCATATTTCAGTCAGCTGTTAAATGTATCCAACAATTCAGAATATAAAGCAGAATTAATAAGAATAAAATATAAACTCTTACTTTGCAAGTACCGAATCAGTATACAAATCGTTGCTCCAAATATAAAATTCTTCAACATGACTGGCACGATGGTAAATGGCATACAGAATACGGCCAACAGCAAATCACTTATGGACAGGTTCAAAAGAAACACATTTGTCACGGTTCGCATTCGCTTGTTTTGAATCAGAGTAATTATGACCAGTAAATTTCCAACAATAGACAACAAGAATATCAGAGTGTAAAAGGGTAAAGTGATAATATCTTCTAGTTTCAAAGGAGGTGATTTGAATTTCATTTCCATGACAGCATGTGTTTTAAGAGTTTCATTTGACAAAAGCTCCGAACCGTTGCTCATATTAACATAATATAAAGATTGGATATGTGAATTCTTTTCAACTTCCGCAATATATGTCGAATTTTCTGCCATTTTTTACAAATATATCTTTTAAGGTTTGTATTTTATCACTGTTTTCAATTACCCCTTAACTTTTCCCGTATTGCCGGATAATAATCATCCACTTTTGTGGAAACAGTTTTCCAAAATACAAACAGCCTTTTCGAAGACATATTTATCAGGTATGTTTCAATTAATCAAGTTTGATCTCGTTTCAATAATAGTTTATTTTTTATTGTTAATTCTTTCCATATATATTAATACATTTGTATCTTATCTAATTATAGCATCATTTCAAATCACTTATTTTTTAACATCATTGTATTCACCCAAGTGCGATAATATACTAGACACAATAAAACCAAGCTGGGATGAAATATCCAGTTTTTTTGCCCTATTGTATTTACTTTTTAATGCACCTTGATAGACATAACACATCTAAGCTGGCGAGAAATATCCACTTTTTTACACTATTGTATTTATTTTTGAATGCATTTTGATAGAAATAACACATATTAGCTGGCGAGAAATATCCAGAATGAACAGTTCACCTATGTATTAGTAAATTTATTGCACATTAATTTAATTAAATCCTTTAATGTCTTGCGCTCATTAAGCCGTTTTATTGGTAGCGTCTCTAACAGACATTCATATACGACGCAAATTAGAACTCCGTAATGACTTATTATTATTCCGCAATGGATAAATGCGCGCTACCTAAAGCTCATGTGTATACACCGGACTACTTTTCAAAATTACTTTTCTCGCGGAAAACACAATTTGTATTATTTTTGGTTTGTTATTTGTATGATGCACTGGACACCCGGATATAAGCCTGGCATGGCGTTGATATAGCAACAAATTGGCTTTTGCATTTGACATATTTCGTAATTAAGAAATATTGTTATCGCTTTATTTTGGCACGTGTTTATCTCATTTCTGCTATTGTCAACATAAACATCATTAGCGGGAAGGACAGACGGAAATAGTATTTCCTTTGGGCAAATATATTAATGCATTGCCTTTCTCATAAGCATATTTAATCGTAAATACATTTGTTATATAGGATAACAGTTTGCCACTTCATTGTAATTGCAAGTAAGCTTGTGGTTCACATTATAAACTTACGTGTTTAGGATTCATATTACCAACATGAAGGAAATATTTAACGTACGATGTTTACTGTTAGACAATCATTAAACCGCAGTGCGTAAATTATAAACATGTATGTCACAACAATGTTTCACAAACATGATTGTTTTTCAAAAGTCAAAGGTTTTATTCATAAACAAGATGTTCAATTTGCAGTTTTACATCAATGATACAATAAATTATTAACAAGACGAAGATGAACATCAGTTATTTGATGGATATGTCAGATAACTGATGTTCATTTTTGCACACGTGGAATAGTTTGAGATAAATCATAAGTAACATTTCTGCAAGTCATGCATTTTCATATGTAAACGTGATAATTGGGTCGCTGGATGCGTAGCAGTTGAATTTTAAAGAAGCATACTTTTAAGGAAACAATACGACCCTTATTAATACGTGGAAAAAAACATATTTGCTGATAATGTTTGCGTCAGTTGAGCATAGTTGATTTTTACTTAGCTCTCTTCCAGGATATCATTTCCGTGGCTTTTGATTAATAGAAGAAAAATCAAAAGTGTGACATTGTTAAATTACTGCTTTGTAAAAAATTGACACTTCTCTTTGTACATACACTATGTGTGTGTGTTTTTGTTATACTCGTACGAGCCTCCGAAAGTTTCCAAACTTCGAGATTTTATACACATTAATCCTTTTATACCACATCAATGACATCACGCTTCACGTAAAGAAAATTAAACTAAAGTAAATGTGGTAATATCTGACTGTTATTTAAACCTTCATAATTGTTATAACAGCTAGTTTTTGACTTATTAACAATTTTAATAACATGTAAAAACAAATCAAACAATGATATTTTGTAAATGATCGACATATGTTGGTAGTGGTGTGATCACTTAAATGCTGAAATTATTGGAGATGATATCAAAGTGTATATACAATAATTAATATGCAATTTACAGATTCATTAACGTGGCAAATTACATGGATTATTAATGGAGAAACAATATTGACGTCAATAGGGACATGACAAATCGGTCCAGATGGTGTATTTGTAATTGGTCATACAAAATACGTCATAGCAAAAGAAAAAAAAAACAAAAACAAAAAACAAAAACATAATAAATTATACTGATGCCATAATCGAATTCCCGTCAAAAGGTATAACTCAAGCTAAATATGTTTTTATGTCCAAAGACATAATATTTTTTTCCTATATAATCTGCCTGATAAAATATCCCAGTCGCAAATGATATGATGATATTACGGTGTCCCGTAAGAGCCATCGCGACACACACATAATTATCGCAAAATTGTTTGCTAAACTTTCCAATGGCAGCTTTAGAGTGAAAAAATGGCGTATTCTTATAAAAAGGTTACAAACCACTAGGTAGAATTAATAACGTGGTTTTAGACCTCATTCTGTATAATTATATAAGCATGATATTTTACTCAAGATAATGTCTTTATTTTTGATTTACAAAATACATTATTAAATGATTATAGAAAACCTAATTTACACTTGACAAATGTTTAATATGATGCACTTTTTGCAGCAATAAATGGGCCTACTTATGCTTAAGTTATAAAATTACATTAAATCGTTGTTAAAATCATGATAAGTTGATATTATGATATATAAGTGGTTCGTATCCAACTGTGCTTGAACGCATGAACGTTTGATTACGTTTACTTACTTATTTTAAGAGGTGATTGCGTTATCGCAGAATATAAAAGCCGTGAAAAAAATGAGATGCATACAATGAAAATGTTTTTTATAAAACATTGAGGTAACAAGACTTCATTGAGGTAATAAAACTTACATATGAGTGTGCATTGATGCAAATTAATAATTCTATAAAAGTTTGTAAAACACGCATTTATTAAAACAACAGAATTTATTATTATTTTGAAGTGCATCGTGGCATATGTTTAATACAATGAAAGGAAAACCAGTGCAAGCTGTTAACTAAAAAAGAAAAGTCGTCATATGATTTAACAGTGTAAGTAGGACATAACAACCGATGAAACAACCACATGCATTTATTTTAAATTACAACATAAACCAATAACATGTTGAATATAATAATCAATAATTTAACCAATGTCGGAAATGCCAGGGTGTTTTTTTATGAAATTTCAAAGATGTATTGTTGCATATAACATTAATAACGATTAAAGTTTTAGTATCTAATAACGTCCATGAAAGAGGTATAACGGTCATTCTAAACTGCAAAGAGCAATTTAGTAATCATGGAATTTCAAAACAAAGAAGATATTGAAGATAAAATACAATTAATAAATTGCTACTTCAAGAAACAACACCGGTGTAGAAAACCATGCGCTCAGATAATAAAAAAGTATGAAGTCAGTGTTCACAGAAAATAAAATCCATGTAGTTGAATTGTGGTGCTACTCGTAAAATTTACTTGCACATCTTTCTTGAGGCTACATGCGTTATTCCCATTTTTCCATGTCTGTCTGCTAACTAACAAAAAAAACAGCCCAAAAGGTATTTATTGTTTTCCTTGGGAGAAGGAAAGAAAAGCTAAAAAGCAAACGGCCTATGTATACATTACGCGAGTTTGCTTTTGTAATGAAAGAAATCAGCGAAAAAGGATGATGTGATGTAACGTAATTATCTGAAATAGATTCATATACAGGGAATAAAAGACACATTATTTCTCAGAAACGAGTACAGATTTCTTCAGTCTTTTGAATGAGAAAACATGAGCTAGAGTACGTTTAATAAATAATATTTAAGCATATGTGTATTGCTTTTTACTGACATAAGCGCTGAATGTAAAATTATTTGTAACAAAATAAGCAAAACATTTAGAAAAACAGTTTTTTGACAAAATAATAATTTAACGTTACTATATCAATACCAAACAAGCCACAGATGCAAAAGATGGTTCAGATTATTTGCAAATTGGAAATTTATTGGAATTTGCTAGCAGAACAACAAATTTAAAATAATTTCGAGCAATAAAAATAAAAACAGCTCTGATGTATAAT
The DNA here is from genome assembly GCF_026571515.1 of Ruditapes philippinarum. Classification (NCBI taxonomy): domain Eukaryota; kingdom Metazoa; phylum Mollusca; class Bivalvia; order Venerida; family Veneridae; genus Ruditapes; species Ruditapes philippinarum. The sequence continues at coordinate 7,586 of NW_026852731.1, read as the reverse complement.
GGGCCTTTAAGCTGAACATTCTTTTCAGCAATATAGTGTGTGTTTTTTTTCTTTCTCTCTCTCTCTCTCTCTCTCCAAAAATTTGTTTTTAAAAATGCAATTATAAAAATGTGTATTGTTTTAGAAGAAACAAAGCCTTCAAGAATGTTCGTAATCCGAAAAAAATATGTGATTGTATCTTTATGATGCAGTTTAGCTACGTCGATCATTTTTAGTTTAGGTGCATTTAATCATTCATTATATTATTTATTTATTTATGTAAAAAAAAAAAATAGTTAAGGTGTATCAGTCAAACGTCAATCCTTTTTTTGCATTTACAGAATAACGAAAAATTTACCAACTACCAGTTTGCTTTAAGTATTGTCATGAAAAAAAATCATTTAGGTTTCACCCTTTACGTTATTATCTTTTTTTGTTCTTTTTTTCTCAAACATGTAACCAAATTCAGAGCAATTTCAGTGTTTGTAAATCGTTAATTTGTTTTACTTAAAGTAAATAATGAAATGAAATCAATACGAATGTATTTCTATGGCACTAATTAATTGGCCTTTGGCGCTTTGTTATTAAAATGAGTTTTTGCATATGACAAATGTAGTTCAATTGCAGTCATATAATTTGGCATTCGTATAAATATTTTTTTGATTATCAACATATCGGACAGTGATAATGTTTTTTTCGATTATATGCATAACAAGTGCCAAAGTACAAGGGTCTGTAAAATGGGACATATTGAAACTTTTGTATAAGATAGGTTTTGCTCATCGTTATGGAATGAATAAAATTGTTCAGAAACGAAATGTTTAATCAGGGAATACTATTAAAATTTCCTTAGCATTCAAAGATGTTATGGAGATATTTTTAAGTGAAGCATATGGGCTTTGAACCAACATTTTGTAGGTTGAGAGACATCCTTTTGATAACTGTTGTTATTATTACATGACTATTTAGTTCCTGTATGAAATTTGCAGTAAAGTCGTTTCGGCGCCATATGACCTGAAATATGTTGGTATGTCATCAAACAAAACAAACACAGATAACGATATATAAACTTTAAATGCATGCATTTCTAAATAACAAATCAGTAAAGGACAATATTATTATGAGTTGAAGATATTTATTAGAGACAATGACCTCTGACTTAACGATTTCAGACTACCTTTTAATTAAAATTATGTCCGAATATATGTCCTCTTACCTTAGGAGTAAAACAAGCAAAATTTTCTTGGTAACTATTATTTTCTTATGTAATTAAAACTATGTTTGTTGCTTTTCCGTATAAAATTATTCATCGCTTTTACATAACAAGAAATTAAAGGAGCCATCTGACAAAGATGACGTTGGAATTTTGAAGTTATTTGTGCCACATTTATGCATACATTAAAGTTATAATTGGACAGTGTCGTAATATGATCTGACTTAATGTGACAATTATAATAAAAGTTTCTTGGATATTGTCAATCATTTGCGACAAAACAGTTTTGAAAATCAGCTTTTTATTGATGGCAGTTTTATTATGACTTTAAAACTATACATCTTTCAAAATTAACTTGACATTTCTAGCATGTGTTTGTATATTTCGTCAGGTATGTCACAATGTCTAATTAGGGCAATGTCTAAATTTAGATACATGGTAATTCTTCGATGTGATATGAGAAAATGATTTTAAACTTTCACGATTATTTTTCACCCTGATTTGGATGTTATCCTTATTTTAACACTTCACAATAATTTTACAAATAATCTGTACTTCGTTCGCACAGGAAATGTATCCGAAACTAATCATACTATCATGGCAGTTATCATCAGAAAATGTCGTTAGACTGCAATATCATTTTCTACCATTGTTGCTAAGTCTTGTATTTCCTTGAACTTAGAAAAGAGCCTAGCCTAGTAAACAGCAAATGAATTGACTTAATTACAATCATAAGCAAAGGCCGGAAGAACTGTAAAATACTATATTTGTAAAGTATACATTATAACATTCTGTAAATGATGATTAAGAACATGTTAATGTTGCCAGATAAAAAAAACGAAGAAGGAAACAAAGAACTTTCAACCAAATCTTTAGCGTAAATGAAACCAAACGATTTGATTAAAGGAGATCCATTGAGGTAAAAATGCATCAAACATAAAAACTAAAATTCTTGCAAAGAGCGACTGATGCAAATAAGATGAAGAAGAAAAACATCTGCAAAAGAAAACAAACCCAGACTTATAACAAACATCGTTTTTGCACGATTTTAAGCCTGTTTGAATGCATAGCGTTTGAGCGGTCAAGTCAAAATCATAACATTACATCTAGGAAAAGACCCTTGATAATATTGACATCAATCTATTGCAAACCTTTATGTATGTTCATTATATTCCAATAAATCAAAACAAAATTAATATGTCTTGTTTGAAGAATGTCCATAGCTTTAGGAAAATACCGCTAGATAATATTTGTATAACGTTTGGACCAACCCTTAAGTATGTTAATTTTGCATGATGATGTTGATGTTGAAAAGAATTACTTCTAGAATTCATCTGATTCCTAATTACAATCATTTATTCTTTCTACATAATGAGGATCTGTCGGTTTTTCAATTGAATACGGAAATAAGAGCATCATAAGATAAAACATTTTAAAACCTCACTTCCTTCGCATTAATATCTAATTTTACTAAACTTGTTGTAAACGATTGATATGTTTCTGTTCTTTGAAAAATGGGGAAAAAACTATTGATAATTTAATGATTCTTTTATTGTTTACTTGATTTATATGTCATCAGATTTTTCAATTCTGAGAGGGTTAAAAAATTAAGGAATACAATTTTTTAAGAGCATTTTTGTATGATATTGCATGTTATGCAGCTCTGTTGTGCATCGATAAGCCCCTGAAGGAATAAGGCAAAAATGATTAATTACAATCATGCATTTTAGGTAATAGCTTTATGTGAGTACACGTAATAAAAAACTTAAAAGGAATGTTCAAATAGATTAATCGTTATTTTACTCACGTTGCTAGTATTTCTGTTTATATAAATCATAGATTACTTGCATTGTATGATGTTTGTTATTGTTGTTGGTTTTTTTCTGGTCTTTCTTTCAGCGCATATCAATAATGTTAAAGAATATATTATAGCTACTGAACTAGATGAGTAAGAATATAATACGTTGCACTACCGAGGCATTTACTATTCCTTAATTGAATTAATTATAGCAAAGTTCCGTTACTTGACATTAAACGCGCTAAACGTTGTCTTGCCAGCGTATTAAACAAGAAATTATATGAAATCTCAATAGCATTTAATGTTATTAATAATGTTAAGGTCAGGATGAGTTTGAATCAGTAATGTAGGTTTTGTGGTACGTGTTTTTCTACAAAAATCTGGTTTTGACTAAAGTGAGCATAAAGCAATGACTGACTTGTAAAACTAAAGTCAAAGAAAACCCATACAAGTAACAGTTGTTGCATGTAATGAACAATCGCCTACAAATAAACTTTACAATAAAAAAAAATACATTTCATGACCGGGTGAAGTCAAATATCACAAATGACCTACTTTTGAAACATTGAACCTAGCGATAATGTATGTGTTAGTGTCGAAGTATTTTAAATGTAATGTTTAAATCAAATGTAAGCAAAAGCACGAGAGACTATAATCAATCTGTCGGTGCGTTTTTTTTTTTCACTCTTTAAAATTAAAAGTGAGCTTTGGGGTGCTTTATTAAAAAAATCAAAAAAATCCTATGAATTTTTTAAATTGAGGAAATTTTTAAACTATCATTTGGTTTTTTTTCATGCGGGTATTTTGTCTATAATATAAAACAAAAATATTTGTTCATAAATAATTCTGTAATAATGGGAAATGGGTGGTTTTTTAAAAAGAGAACACTGAGTGTTAACTTTTTAAAGAAGGAATGTTTTATATATGTGACTTTTAAACATTGCATCTCATTTTTTCCGAAAAGGATTTTTTTCGTGTGAGGAACCCCCAAGTAGCTTCCCGGAAAGTCGGCAGAGTTTTTAGGTGCCCGTTTTCTTGTGAAATTAATGACGAAAAGGCACTTAGTCTTGCCCCGATATAGATGGGAGTCCCCAAAAAGACTTTCAGTGTTGGTAACGTTAAACCCCCCCCCTTTTTGTGTGCTCTTTGGGAAATTTGCATTTTAAAACCCAATTAATAAAGTAAAAAACACTGAGCAAAGTCAGAAAAAGTAACATCGGTTTTAAAACCAAATCAAAAAGGAAACCAATTTGCAGTTAAAAAACAAAGTACATGAAAGCCCTAAAAAAAGGAGAAAGTTCACAATGTATAAAGTTAAAACATTTTAAAGGGCCTTCCAACTGTGCCAGACATTGAAATTAAATAAATTTTAAATATAAAAATAAGTTTCTTTTTTTCTTAATGAATCCTTTGACAGACGAATTTATAATGCAATAAAATATTATAACAAATGAAGTTGTTTTTAATTTGTTTGCCTGTAAAAAGCATTTTTTTAGCTTAAATTTTAATGGTCGAAATAAACTTATTATAATAGAATGTAAGAGAAAGTTAAAAAGTTTAACCACAATGTACTCTTATGCGCATAGATAGGAGTGCCCTTTTACAATAAATCATGAGAAATAATCATGAAACCAATTTGATAACAAATTTCTGTATTATAGTTATTGTGCTATAATGTTTCATCTTGTTTGTATGTTAGACTAACACTTTAAAGTTTGTTTGAATTTCTCTTATACTTCAGTCTTAATAAGCTTTATTATTAATAGACAAAATGTGAAATATATCAATGAAAACAATCTGCGTTTCTAGCATTTTCATCGTCAACCAAACCTCAAAGTTACAATATTACAAGATATCGTTGAAATATAGATATATGAAATATGAGAAGAAGTTACAGGAAAGAGAGTGCAAAAGTGGAAATTATCCATATCCGTTTTAACTCATTTTAATAATTTATTTCGTAGCAACTTGACATACATTTTAAAACATGTCACAACATTATTTCACGACGAATTGTGACAGCCATATCATGTTTTAGAAGGATAATAATGATAATTATGAAGTAGCTGAACTCATTAACATTTTGCGCATTGTATTAACACTTTGCATATCCTTTATGTTTTAAGCATAAACATATCAAATGAGCACAAAAACGTCAATTCAAATTAAGTCAAACAAATATCATCGCGTGATTCATGAAACACACATTTATTTTAGTTTTCATATAATAAGATTTTTGTACAATTGAATTTGTTTCAAATTTCTTTATATGTGCATGCCAAAAATGAATACATAATGAAAATGAAACTGAAGCATATAAGGTAATATCTGACTGTTATCTTACCTTCATATTTGTTATAATGACAACTAAAATTTGAATATTTCTTTTTCTTTTTTTTGTAAATGGCCGACATATGTTGGTAGAGGTTAGATCACCAACATGATGACATTACGAACGCGTTATTGGCGATACAATAATAATGCAGTTTAAAGATGACAAAGATATCAGCATTAACACGGCGAATTAAATGGCTTATCAATGGAGAAAAAATATTGACCAGCATTCTGACGTTAATATGGGCAAATCTGTCCAGATTGTGTATATGTAATTTGTTATACAAAACTACTTCATCATAGCAAAAACACGTAAAGTATGATGCAAAAACGAAATTTTGGTAAAAGGTATCGACGCTCGATTTTTTTATTTTCAGAGAAAATTTTTTTAATATAAATTTTTCATGTAGAAAAAAGTCTAAAAAATTGATGAGTAAAATTGGACGCCACATAATTGAAAAAACGAAAACACGAAATTACACTGGTGAAAAGTTGATGTATTGAACAGCAATGATGAAATCTTGAAGGTGCGATATTGAAATGTCGAAAGTACGACGTAGTAAAGACGAAATAAGTAAAAACAGCCTCCGGAATAAGTTTGCAAATCCGGAATTTTCGCAAACTCAACTACCCTTTTTAACATAGTTTCAATACAAAAAGTTAAATCAAACAGTAATTTGGATAAAAATAGACGATTATTGACCGATTACACAAAGATAGCGCAATAATTAAACGCTCTGTGAGCGTTCAAAGTGTGACCTCCCATGGGGTTTTTCAATTCTCCCACGGGTTTTTACGTATCCCACTGGGATTTTAGTGGGGTTGAAACCCCATTTATTAAAGTGGGAGAATAAAACCGTGGGAGAAAAAATATTTTTTTTTCTAAATATTTTCACATGTGTTGAATATATAATACTTATAATAAACTTATAAGTATTGGAGGAATATATTTAAAGAAGTTTGCAATTCTCCCATTGGCTGAACTAACCCATTTAGTAAATGGGAGAAATCTCCCAAAATTAAAATGGTGCGGAAACCTCCCAAAATTAAAATGGGAGAAATCTCCCATGATGGCTAACTTGGAGAAATACCCCATTAGAGCGTGATGGGAGAATAACATTATGGGAGAATTCATCTATATCTTTTTTTTTGTTTTACTTATTGGATCGGAAGTTTAACAGTAAAAGTTTTTCTACATGTTAATATTCGGTTCCGACCTTTTTAAAATGAAATAGGTCCGGTTCAATTAGTTATTTATTTACTCAATTAATTAATTATTAATTTATTTATTAGTTAATTAATTAATTCTAAATAAATTCATTCATTGATTCATTCATTCAATTAATTATAAATATATAAATAAATAGAAAAATAAATAATTAAATTAACATATTGATAAATCAATATATTAATAAACTAACAAATTAATACACTTATTAATTAATTAAATAAAGAAATCAATAAATAAATTAATTAATAAATTAATAGATTGATAAATTGATGAATTAATAAATAAATATTTTTTTTTAAATAAATTGATTAAATAAATAAATTAATTAATTGGTTTATGAATTAATGTTACAAATGTCCAATTAGTCTTATAATGAATTAAAATATATCTGAAATATTATGATTTCGCTTGGATTATTACCTGAAGTTTCATAAACATTAATAGCGACTGTTTTTTTATTCATATAAATATATAAATGTATATTTCTTTCCATTAATTTATAGTATTTGTTCTGTGTAGTTAGTTATTATTTATAGTAGGATATAATTTTATGATAAGTATGATATTTTCGTGTTATTATAAATGTTTTACTAGTCTCTTATAATTCAATGATTGAATGGTCATGTACTTTTCTGTGTTTTATGTTTGCTTATGAATTTTATTTGTAAATGTGCATGAATGAGACTTAAATAAATAAATATTATTATACATTGTAGAAATACTCAAAAAAATTGTTTAAACAGTATGACAGTCAATTTAATTAATTAATTCTAAATAAATAAATTCATTCATTCATTCATTCAATTAATTATAAATATATAAATAAATAGAAAAATAAATAATTAAATAAAGAAATCAATCAATAAATAAATAGATTGATAAATTGATGAATTAATAAATAATATTTTTTTTAATAAATTGATTAAATAAATAAATTAATTAATTGTGTATGACAGTCAACTGTACATTAAATTCGGGCGGTGTGTGGTCAGTGCAGTTCTAATTAGCAATTAGATCAATTATCTTTTTTT